>NC_142063.1:314071631-314104131 GCF_059756535.1 Pantherophis guttatus
TGCATGAAGGAGATGGGCATATTAAAATTCTTAGGTAATCATAAATGAAAGAAATCAGAGCTAGTTCATAAAGTCTGATTCACTTTCATATCCCAATCTTTATTCCATGCATTCATAGACATTTGTTTATTTACTTGATTTATATATTGTACTTCTTTTGTTTAAATAAGCGAATCCTTCGTCCTTTAATTCATGTTATCTTCAGATATAAGATAACAAGATAAAATTCAAGTACTCCTACATAATATACACTTCCCAGAAGACCAAGTCTCTGAACATTCACTGCAGTTCTTTGAGGAACTTACATATTTTTAACATTAAGCATGAGACGGATTGTAACTTGTCTTTAAAAGAATCATTCAGGTTTAAGCTGAACAACACCAGTTATAAGCAAGCTTTTTATTTTTGTACTGTAGCATAGCCAGTGAGACCATGATTGGGCCATGCACCAGTTCAAAGGCAGTGCTTTATAGAATAGAATAACAGAGTTGGATGGGACTTTGGAGATCTTCTAGTCCAACCCCCTACCCAGGCAGGAAACCCTACATCACTTCAGACAAATGGTTATCCAACATCTTCTTAAAAATTTCCAGTGTTGGAACATTCACAACTTCCACAGGCTAGTTGTTCCACTTATTAATTGTTCAAACTGTCAGGAAATTTCTCCTTAGTTCTAAGTATTGTATTTGTTATAGACGCTCAAGCATTCACTCCAATTGTTCCAACAATATTGGACTGAAAGATTCTGACCTAAAGTCCCCCTATGAAGCACCATGAGTACAGATGCATTTGAACCTGGGTTTCCTTGGCTCTAATCCAACACCATAATTGCCATACTTAACTAGCTGTGATTTCTTTGTATTTATCTACAAAACATGTAAGTATGCAAGTGGAAATATGTCATGTGGAAGGCTACAGTTTGCTCTCCATTTTAGTGATTTTTGCTTGCTTTTGAGAAACATACAGCTTAATGAACATAAAAAAGTCAAAATTGTGACCTCCCTCTAAGCTATTTGTAGCTGGAACCTCTTGGCTGTGCACCAAAGCATGATCTGTTGGTTATAAAAGCTTTAATGGAGAAGTTGTTGATCAGAGTGTAATTGGGGACACGAACCTGGAGGGATTTAATGAGCAAGGACAATAACTTATTGAGTTTCTGTTTGGACACACAATTACCTTTGACACTTGATAACTGAAGCAGGATAAAATACACCCTGAAATCTCTGTACCGGTGAAAGAAATTACCAGAGCCAGCTGAGATGATCTAAGAAAAAAACAATGTATTTGTGCTTAGAGTTGTTCAAGACACTGAGGTTTCCTATTATGCTGAAGTTTGATTCCTAGATGACATCATCATCATCATCATCATCATCATCATCATCATCATCATCTATGCTACTTCTGCTACCATGCCACTCTTTCATCCTAAATCAGCTCATTTTCAAATTCCTTTCACAGTAAATGTAACCCAGAAAGCCAGCTTTTGTTGGAACAGTCATACTCATCTTCATTTACTGAACCAAAACAATGATAAGTCTTATGATATCTTTAAGTGAATAATATACTATGTTGCATAAATATGAGATGGCCATGGCTCAGTGGGAAAAGTTACATAATGCACGTTTCACATTCATAGCAACTCCATCTAATGGTAGCCAAGAATCAGATTTATTCCTGGGGCTGTGCAGAGGAAGATAATTCAACATGCATTTGGAATCAATTAGTTTTTTCGGTTCAGTACAGTACTCTGAGAAATTATCTGGCTTCAGGAGTACAGGCAAAGCAGAAAATGGAGTAAGTATGCCACCTATATTGGACACAGGATTTTAACTCAATCCATGGGATGGCTAAAAAGTTTCTTATTTCTGTTTTTTTTTTTTTTTTGTAAAAAGAAATATTACGTAGATTACATGACATCTCCTGTTACCATCATCAGGCCTACACCGAACTCAATGAAACATTGCACTAAAAAAATAAAAAAACAGAAGATTAAAATTGTAGTATTACATATATATGCAACTGCCCTCCATTAATATTTTGGGGAATCTGTCCCTGAAAAATCACAGCTTTCTTATTGCCATTGAAGATTGACCTGCTTAAATGTTTTTAATAGTAGTTGCTGGTTTGTTAAGCTTCATATGCTTCCTCTCTCATTCTAGATTCTAGATGTTCAATATTTGAAGAACTCAAATCAGGTCAAAAACTGATAAACCCAAAACAAAAGAAAAACAGAACAGAAATGTTAAATTATGTTTCCAAGGCCAACCATAATAATTCACATACGTTTACAAAACACACTCATTTACCATCTTGGCCCAATGCTGAGAGGGGCCTGCTTTTCAAGATCTTAATGATGATGATGATATTATCCATTCAGTCATGTCCAATTCTTGGTCTCTCCATATCTTCTGATCTTGCACTTCTTCTTTTGAGTTGTTCTATGCTCTGGCTGGTGTCAGCTTTGATGATGTCCAGCTACTGTGTTCTTTGGTGGACTGATTTTCTTTTATCCCTAACTCTTCAGAACATAATTGCTTTCTCCAGTGAATTCCCCGCATGACATGGTCAAAATAAGTGAGATGCAGTTTTGTGATTTTGCCTTTCAGTGACATGTCTGATGTTATGCACTCCAGTACTTGCTTGTTAGTCACCTTTGCTGTCCAAGGAATATGTAGGAGCTTTCTCCAGCACCACAGCTCAAACAAGTCAATTTTCTTCCTGTCTTGCTTTTTTATGGTGCAGATTTCATAACCATAGGTAGCTATGGGGATTACAACCTACATTTGGCTGCCGGGCTGATGTTCTTGTTTTTCCATATTTGGCTCATGTTCATCATTGGTGCGCAACCTAATGCAATCCAACATTTTTATTTCTGGGCTCCATTCAGCACTTTGAGCTATTTGCAATCCTAGGAAAGTGAATTTTTCCATGCAGTCTATTTCTTCATCATCAATTTCTACTTTGATGGTGAAAAGACAGAATGCACTTTCCTAGGATAGAATTCACTTTTGAATCTAGGATTGCAGATTCAAGATCTTATAGAAGGCTAACAAATCTGGATGAGAGTGGGGCATATGCTGTTTAATAAAGCCAGCACAGAAACAAAACAGTCATGCCTCCTGAGTCCCACCAAATGACATTGTCTCTTATAGGTCCCTGGAGATGCCTTCTCTGTTGTATCTTGTGGGATAGGCAGAAATATTGGAGATAGACAATCCCGTAAATAACCTTGTGTCATAAAATGATGTATAGATGGCAATTAGTATTGAGCTCATTGAAGGCCAGTGTAGCTTGTGAAGTAATAGTATTCCAGTGTTACGATATCTCAGAGGCTGCCACAAAGAAGAGGGAGTCAAGCTATTCTCCAAAGCACCTGAAGGCAGGATAAGAAGCAATGGGTGGAAACTAATCAAGGAGAGAAGCAATCTAGAACTAAGAAGAAATTTCCTGACAGTTAGAACAACTAATCAGTGGAACAACTTGCCTCCAGAAGTTGTAAATGCTCCAACACTGGAAGTTTTAAAGAAGAGATTGGATAACCATTTGTCTGAAATGGTGTAGGGTTTCCTGCCTAAGCAGGGAGTTGGACTAGAAGACCTCCAAGGTCCCTTCCAACTCTGCTACTCTATTCTAAGTATTACAAGGGCATAGTATGGTGCACCCATAACTACTTGCACCACCAGTATGTGCTTCCAGATGGCCATTAAGGACAATCCTATGTAGAATGTATTGCAGTAATCCAACTGTGAAGGGAGGAAGACATGAGTTACTATCAATAGGACCTCCTGTTCCAGGAACAGGCACAATTAGGCCAAAAGATAGATTTGTGCAAAAGAACTGGCCATGGCTGATACCCACCCCATGGAACAGCATCCTCATGGATGACCCTAAGTCTTTCATAAAGATCTGAAGATCTAGCTGTTTGGGTCAGGAGGTTGGATGAGCTCTGCTGTTGATATGCTTTTCATTCTTCTTTGATTGGGGTTATTTGTTATTTCTGGATGTCAGAGGTTACATACTCTATCAGGCTTTTTTTTTTTTGTAGGTTTAATGCTTATACTGATATAATCCAGAATAACCTGTGCGATATGGACAATCATAAAAATCAACCAACCAACCAACCAACCAATCAATCAAATAAGCAATCAATCAGATTCAAGCAAGAGCAAGAAGACCCCCTCCCCAATTATGTACCAGTTCTGTATGGGGGAGTGTACCTCTTCCAGAACTAAAGATGGAAGGTACTTAGATTTGAGGAGCCCTGAAACCTATAGCCATTTGGTCATGCTACGATTTAAGCCAAAGTCTATTATTCCCTATTCCACAAACTCCAGACACTGGGAAAGCACCTTGATGGCACTGCTTGTTCAGCTCGTAGTCAGTACAGTGATGTATTTATAAAATGATCTCATATAGGGGCCTCAGGTAGATGTTAAATCAGGATAGGGAGAGAATAGAAAACTTCTACAAAGCAATGATCTGGAAATTGGTATTTCCCCCCTATTAACATCAACTGGAACTGGTCCCAAAGGAAGGAGAACCAACATAACAGTATGCTTCCCAAAATTAGTCAAGAAGGATACTATGACTGATGATGTCAAAAGACATAGTGAGATCAAGAAAGACCAGGGTATATCCATCCTCCCCATCTTGCTTCACACTTATCAATACATTTTAGTACTATAATCCAGATTTGAAACCTGACTAAAAAGAGCCCATAAAATCAGTTCCTCCAATGCAATCAATTACCTTCTCAATAATCTTCCCTTAACAAGCTTTCAGTTGACTAGGAACCCCCTTCCTTCCTTCCTTCCTTCCTTCCTTCCTTCCTTCCTTCCTTCCTTCCTTCCTTCCTTCCTCCCTCCCTCCCTCCCTCCCTCCCTCTCTCCCTTCCTCCCTTCCTCCCTTCCTCCCTTCCTCCCTTCCTGTTGAAATCTGACTTAAATCAGAATGAAACAGATTTTTAAAACCATGATACATAGCTGAATGGCTGAGGTTATTTTCTTCCTTGACTTCCAATTAACTATCTTTAGATTTCAATACAATCTAAATCTAGAGTGATTTGGGAATTATTTTGGCTTTCTTTAAATTTTTTCAATTTTGTTCTTTAAATTTCCCTTGAAATTGAAAATTGAAACTTTATGTCAATACGGGGACAAAATTCTGCTTGCAGATCAGCCTGTATTGTTTCCAGAGTTGTTTTCATTTTTAGTATATAGAGTTTCTATATAACACATTAACTTTGAATTAATGATAACTACTATTATTAGACAAGAAACACAAACTCAACTTCTATAAAATAACAGCAACCATACAATTAAAAAGATATTTTATGCTTTTATATCATTCCATTTTGTTTCAATCTTTACATTTTCCAGGTGATCCCTGGCAAACCATTTTACCCTGAGAGATCGCTCCAGCTGTTAAAAAAGCAATTGAGTTTGGATATTAAAACTCAATTATCAGTTCATTTTTATAGAGTAATGCCAGGCAGTTTCCATTTAGTGGAGAAAACTTGCAATTTAACTGTGCTTTCAAAGATACCTGCTATAGCAGAAAACAAACAGGGAATATCACCCACTGCTATTATCAAAGTATCACAGAGCCCTCCAAATGCATATGTGAAACTGATGAGATGAGCTAATACAATTCATAGTGCATATTAAAAAGTTCAGGGATTTACCTAAAGACTGGCATGAAATGTTTCAGTTCTAGCTACATGCGATAATATTGTTTGGGTTCCTGTTTGATTTTGGCTTTAATCAATAATTAATGCTGCACAGCTGGGGTCTCCAGTGTGCCATACGTCCATGGATACTTCAGTGCCCCATCTGATTGTTTAGATAAAGAATTATTTAACATAAATGCTAGGAAGCTGGCAAGCTGCAACACAAAATGCCAGCCTCCAGCACCAACAGATGGGTGGGACAACAGTATTTCAAGGAAAGAAAAAAATGACGGTGAGTTCCAACTGGTAATAAGCGTGCCCACCATACCTAGAAAAAAAATACAAAAGTAATCAAAGTTGTGGGAGAATGGGTATAGGAACTGGCTGGCAGGATGATGGTAAATGGTGCTTTGTAAGCATTTCATTTTATCCACCATTCCAAACATTTTGGACAATCTCTGCCAGCAACCATTCTGCAAGCACACCTGCAAACTATTATCAAAAAGTTAGTTGTTAATTGTTCTGCAATATAATCCAATGCCTTCTCAAAATACGTTCCACTGAATTCACTGCGACTTACTCTTGACTAAGTGGATATAGAAGTACAGCCTTAGTTGATTAAAGCCAATCTAGATTAATCAGAGACAAACTTTGATTGGTATAGAAAATTCAACAGGAGCACAGGAAGCGGATTAATATTCCATCCAATAACTCTTTTCCTCCCTTCTTCCCTCTTCCCCCATCCTTCTATTTGTCTTATGTAAAATGCACAATGGTAGTAAATAATCAAGAGTTGGCTTGGTGCAGTGCTTATGGTATTGATTACAGTTGGCATCAGGCTAGAAAACAGGGACTGTGAGTTCTAATCCTGATTTAGGCATGAAGCCAGCTAGATGACCTTGGGTTTATAACTTTCTCTAAACCCTAGAAAGAAGGCAATGACAAACCACTTCTGAAAAACCTTATTTAAAAAAATTGCAAGGACTTGTGTAGGCAATCTCTAAGAATTGAATGGAAGAAAAAAAGGTAAGTAATAGCAAACTAGTGACATTTGAAATTAAAGGCATGAAAAACAAAAATAATTCTAGCTTTGTCACCACCGTTCACTATACGTCTCTAAAATTTTCTATGTATGTAAACCAGGGGTGAAATTCAAAAATTTTCCCTACCGGTTCTGTGGGTGTGGCTTGGTGTGCATGGCAGGGGAAGGATATTGCAAAATCTCCATTCCCACCCCACTCTGGGGCCAGCCAGAGGTGGTATTTGCTGGTTCTCCGAACTATTCAAAATTTCTGCTACCGGTTCTCCAGAACCTGTTAGAACCTGCTGAATTTCACCCCTGATATAAACCATTCTTACTGCCATTACATCTCTGTTTCTCTCTCTCCCTCCTTCTCTCCTTCTCTTTCTCTCTCTCACCATTCAGCTATACCAGGGCTGTCAAACTCGCGGCCCATGGGCCAGATACATCATGTGCTGGCCACGCCCATGCCCAGTTTAGAGAAGGGGGAAAAAGTCCCGATACTTCACGTGATACTGCCGTGACAACATGACTTTTACATCCCCTGAGCTATACCCTGCAGTGAATACCTGGGGCTTTAGATAGTTAATAAACAAATATACACAATATAATATATCCATGGTAAATATAAATAAAATATCACTAAAAAAATAACTCTCCTACACAGGAATGCAAACTCAGCAAACAAAACGAAAACCACAGAGGGTAGACACTCACTCCAAAAAGATGTCTTCTGAAATGTATATACTTATTGATTTGCTTCTTTTGTTCTTTAGATTTCTACCATTCTCTTCTCCAGTACAACTCCACTCAATCGCAACTTTTTCAGTCCTCTTCCTTCTCTTAACCTGCTTGCTCTGACTTTATAAATTCAACCCTCCTTTATTTTTTCTGTATGACCAAACTGTCTTGATGTACTTATTTCATTGGGATCCCTCACTTTTGTATTTAGTCTCCATCCTTCAATATTTACTCATCCTATCTCCTCATGCTTTATCACGGACCCTTATAAGTGCCCCATTCCCACAATATTCGACTTACCTTTATGTTTCTTTTGACAGACTAAACTCTCACTTTGATGTAAAAGTTCTCCAGGTTTTCAAGAAGCAGTTTTCCCATTTTGTCCTGCCAGTGCTGATGTCTCCTGCATGCAAATCATCTCTGTCACTGATCTAGTCCCCAAGGATTGCCAATAATGAGACAATTCTAAAAAGGAGGTTTATCAACAGACAAAGGTAAAATAGCTTAATAAAATGACAGCCTATACAGTGGGACAAGCATATAATTTCCTATAACTGTATATGAAAATAATAGTAATGAAAATTAATTCTTAAATGACTTCAGTCATGACAGGTTAATGAACATTTTACAGCCAATTACTCTTTATACTTAATGAAAAATCTGCTCACTTTCAACCTTATTGTTCATGAGATTTGAAATTCATTGGACTGAATAACATTATTATCATTACAACTTCAGATATGAAGCCCCTTCTTTTTATTTTCCAATTGCTGGGGCAGCAGTCTCCAAGAGATTTGCTTTAAAATGAGTTCACTTCTTAATGAAGAGTGGATGAGGCTGAGAAAGGATTCTTTCTCTTTGGGGCAAACAACCAGACCCACATGTAAAGAATTCACCCACCGTATTTTTCGGAGTATAAGATGCACAGGAGTATAAAACGCACCTTAGTTTTTGGGGAGGAAAATAAGAAAAAAGCTGATTGGCAGGTGGATCTGCCTCCCAGAATACCCCAATCAGCTGTTCCTAGAAGTGAATTTGAGCAACAGGTTCCTTGGTTGTGAGCTTTGTGTCTTGCTTTTTTTTTTTTTTGCTTTTTTTTCTGCCTCTGAAACTTCTGAAATTCTGTTTCAGAAAATTTTTTTTCCTGCCTCTGAAAGCCTCTAAAACAGAGCTTCAGAATAAAAGCCTCTGAAGCTCTGTTTGGGAGCTTCTTTTCTGAAGCTTTTTTTCTGATGCTTTTTTCAGCCTCTGAAACTTCCGTTTGAGAAGCTGGGTGGGCTACATTGGGAGTATAAGATGCACCCAGATTTTCACCCTCTTTTTTGGGGGGAAAAGGTGCGTCTTATACTCCGAAAACTATGGTAGCTGTTTTATTGCTTAAGCTTATACACAGCAATCTTCTCAGCCCAATGGTTTGTATGTGGTTGAGACTAGCTAAGTTTCAATAGCATTCAAGGGGTTGAGGGAATGTCGAATACTACACTCTTTTGTCCATCTAGGGATTCCAAACTAATTCCCTGTTTGACTCCTCCTCTCTCCCCGCCCCCCCGGTTCAGCCAGACCCTATCCAACATTGCTTCTCTTTTTTAATCCCTCTTCCCATATTTGCCTGGAAAGGAAAAAGGAGGGAAACAGCAAGCAGGAAGATAGACATCTATATTGCTTCCTTTCTAAAGTGAGTAATTTCCCATTGCATAATTTCCCATTGGAGATGTTAAAGTCATGATTTTTGGAGTCATGATTCCTGCTAATTGCTCTAATTTTGAAAAAGTCCAATTGGAAGAATTCCTTAGCAATATCTTTTTGGGAACGCATAGAAAGCATGGGAGTCAGGGCATCAGCAAATCACTATAATTATTAATTGTACAATAACAAGACCTTCACATACAGGCACATATTACTACTGGATAAGTGAAATGAAACCATATTCTATCCATGATGATTCACATGAATTTCTCTTCTTTGAAAGAACAACCAAGTTGCTTTTGATTTCTTCACAGTGAATGAGAATCGATAAGACGAAATTTGTAGGAAAATTTCTTTCTAGCTGGGAGTGCACTCCAAGGAAATGTGGTAGACCTTATTGGAGAAGAGATATAAAGAACTGCAGAAAACACAAGTAATGGCAGAGAGTTTGAATATTCTTAAAATTTGAATCTGTGACAACTCATTTAAGGTTTAAAGAGCACCAAATCGTCCTTTTCTTCTTCCATGTTCTCAGAGAAGACTATTTATTCTATTTCTTCCAATAGATGATAAAAAAAAATGGGGGAGAATATCTCGGAGTGAATGTTATTCTGTAGGAGAGCGGAAAAAGAGGATATTGCCTAAGGCATATTTTGAAGGAAAAGATATTAAGCATCCCCAGACGTTTGCCACTTCTTGCCACTTCTATAGTAGATCAGTGGTCTCAACCTTAGTGGTATGCTGGCTGGGGAATTCTGGGAGTTGAAGTCCACACATCTTAAAGTTGCTAAGGTTGAGAAACACTAGTATATGATCTCAGCAAGAGTACTGACCCACAGAAACGGGTTAAGAGTATGCATCCCCCTTGTAATTGAAAATGTATTCAGATATTGCTTCATGACCTTTGTCCCCACAATTCCATATTCTCTTGCAGTCGTATCTTAAATTTCTCAATATTTAGCCTTTGAAGCCGTGAATTTGGCTAGAGAGCCAAAGTGCAGAGAAGTTAACACTCATGGGGCAAGAGTGGAAATCTACTGAGCGCTTAACCTTAACTCTCCAAATTTTGCTGGACTCAGTTACAAATTATCAATATGTTTTTTTTACACTGGAAATAATGTGGAGCATTTTCAGTGCCAGTCCAAAACTTGAAGAATTACAGGATTATTCTTGACCTTCCCCACAAACAATTCCTGTTCTTTTATTAGGTAGCATAGAGAGAAGAGAATTGTCTTTGTACATTTTGTACATTTTGTATTTTCTCAAGTATGTAGCTATTTTGATTTCACAGAAATTCACATCTCATACACACACACACACACACACGATGAACCTGTTAAGGGAGACATGACAGATTAACATCAACTTTATATGATATGAAAGATTTTCTCCTTTTCTCACAATGTCATGATTAGGGATGTTCCATTTAAATAAATGTGGAATCATTCAGGAAGATAAAAGTATGTACCTTGTTATATGACACACAGTTAAACTTTGGAATGTATTGCTATGTATTGCTATGAGATTTATTATGTCTATAAATGTAAACCAAAGGAATTCATGAAAGATGGGACCTTCACTGGCTACAGGTCTTATTGGATTTTCAGTATTTCTTTAAACTATAAGCAGCATATTTGAAATACCAACTGTTAGGCAGCAACAGAGAGAAAGCAATACTGGCCTCCTGCTGTAGAGTAAAAAGGGAATGGCCTTGAAGGACTGGAGGAAGAGCTGCTACCAAGGAAACAGTCAAAAAAGGGGACTGGGGTCTGAGCCAAGAAAGTAACATGAGTAAACATCTCAGACAATCCCCTCCCTAGATTACCAAGATAAAAGGAAGAGTGGGAAGTGCATTCAGACTTGCAAGATTTGTTTATAGATATACTTGAATCATATTTCCTGGATGATGTATGCTATGGCTTCTTACACAGGATCTTTTTAATAGGTTGAACCAGTGGTGGGTTTCTACAGGTTCATCCTGGTTTGAGGTGCGCATGCGCAGAAGTGGTAGCGAAGGTAAGTGGAACCCACTACTGAGTTGAACTCAGCAGTTCTAATTAGGTATCTTACCTTCCCTGACATCCTTTGTGGCAGTTGCCAGTCTCAGCTTTGTTGTGATCTTGGCAGTTCCATGGAATTTATATTGCGCCTAGCAAAATGGCAAGGTTTCTCACATTGCTAGCATTTTACCTAGTTAATAGGAATGGAATATGTTTCGCATCAAGAGACTTTTGACATTGACTTTTGAATGCAATGTGTATATTACATCTCTGAGTTACATTCCTCTGGAATAATTGAAGGAGTGGCTTTGGATAGATTTTGCAAAACCCTAGTTTACTGAAATAACACAAATCTGAAAAGGAATGAGGATACCTCTTTTTTAGTTAATACATTCATCATTTTAAGTTTGCTTTTTGTGCAAGGGGTACCAGATTTGATCGACTGACTGATTGATTGATTACATGCCTTCAGATCAAGATTATCTTGTAGTGATCACCTGGATAGGCATTCTCCAGGATGTTCTATCTCCAAACTCTCCTTTAAATATACACATTATCACAGTAATCGAGTCCATTCGCCTTGCTGCCGATCATCCTCTTTTCTTTCCTTCCATCTTCCCCAGCATTATAGACTTCTGAAGGTAGCTAATCTTCCCCAGCATTATAGACTTCTGAAGGTAGCTAAGTTTTTTCATAACATATCCAAAATATGACAAATTGAACTCAAACTTTTTAGATTTCAAGTGAGAACTCAGAGCGACCAGATTAAGCATCCAAAGCCAAAATCCAAATGGCCACTAAATGGCAGCAGAAAACTGTCTCCCTTTGCTACAATTCTATAGCCCACAGTCAGTATGCCTATTTAAATCCTACCTTCCTAAAGCAGGATGACAAAACTAAAACTACATCTTCAGTGAAAGCAGTGAAAATCTTTTACAAGTTTCCAAAAATTGGCTTTTGCAACAAAAATGGGGCCTGAAGCATCACAAATATTTACTGATATAAATACTTCGTTAGAACAGGAGACACTACTGTACTTCAATATTCTAGAATTGCAAATTTGCCCATTACCACTGTAACAGGTACAAATAGTGGTGGGGACCACATGGAATTAGAGAGCAACAAATTGGGAAAAGCTGGATTATAGATACACCTCTCCCATTCCTTCAAAAGAGGTTTTTTAAAACTCATTGAATGTTTGTGTGTGTGTGTCTTCCAGGCATTGTTGAGTGGACAAGTCCTTGCAGTTTTCTTGGCAAGTTATTTGGAAATGTTTTGCCCTTGCTTTCTTCTTCTTAGGGCTGAGAAAGAATGACTGGTCTGAGGTCATACAGCTGACTTCATGCCTAAAGCAGGACTCAAATTCATCATCTACTGATATTTCACCTGGGGCTTTTAAGCACAATACCAAACTGGCTCTCCATGGAAATTTAGGTCATAATAAACATATTAATGTGTAAGACACAATCACATTATTTTGCTTTGAAAGTTACATTGCACTACCAAAGAATATTAGAACTGTTATATGAAAGAAATTTAAAAGAAGCAAAATAGATCCAGTGTGCTAGATAAGAAAATATTGATGGAGAGCACAGACCTTGATAAGATACTAATGCCTTGCTCACAAAGATGACGAGAACATTTTAGCACCCCGAATGTAAGATCTGCCTTCAATGAAGCCAAATATCAGTGTTGAGGCATCAGTAACACCCATTCCAGTCAAGCGCAAATCAGAACCAGAATAATTTTAGACTCTATGGGTTGAGTCAAATCAGTGGTGAAATCTAAAATTTGTTACTACAGGTTCTGTGGGCGTGGCTTGGTGGGGTAATGTGACTGGGTGGGCGTAACCATTTTCTTTTTTTACTTTTAAAACCATTTTTTCTACAACCTCTTTGGCGAAGAGGTTGTAAAAAATGCTTTCAAAAGGCTCTGATGATCCCAGCTGAGTTGCCTGATCGGCAGAAGCTTTTTTTCTTTTAAAAGCCTTTGCCGATCAGGCAACTCAGCTTGGATCGTCAGAGGCGTTTAAAAGAAAAAAAGCCTCTGCCTATCATGCAACTCAGTTTGGATCATCAGAGGCTTTTAAAAGAAAAAAAGCCTCTGCCAATCAGGCAACTCAGCTTGGATCATCAGAGGCTTTTAAAAGCCTTTGACGATCCCAGCTGAGCCGCAAGATCATCAGAGGCTTTTTTTTTACTTTTAAAAGCATTTTTTCGGCCGAAGAGGTTGTAGAAAAAATGCTTTTAAAAATATATATAAAAAAGCCCCTGATGATTGTGCGGCACAGCTGGGCATGGGGGAGGGGGCAGGGATTTTTGCTACCGGTTCTCCAAACCTCCCGCCTCCATCGCTACCGGATCGGGTGATCCGGTCCAAACCGGGAGCATTTCACCCCTGGGTCAAATTCAGGTTATCATCTTGACTATTTGGTACTTTGTCTCCCCTTTAGTCCTCAGTTCAGATATTGTCTCTATCTAGCAAATGGACTGCTTTCCTGGTTGCTATATTTTCCCAGTTCTATATTTCCCAGATATCCAGAATTTATTTCGGATCTAGTGGGGTGATTCTTGTCTAGGAATGCCAGTGCTGGCATACTTATGTCAGCTCAGTTTCCTTCCTCTGTCACTTCTAGCTCTCAGCCTTCTCTCACTTCTTCTACCCAAACATCTGAAATGGGTGATCTCAATCCTTTGGACCATGTTTTTTTTTTCCCAATCACTATGACCTCCCAATTCTAAGTCCAACTGCTTTGCCACATGCAGTTCAGGCAGATGTCCTAGATTCCACCAAGTCTCAATCACAATGTTATAAGAATATTATCAACTTTTTGCTTTTAATAAATTCTTTATGCATAGCTGTTGACCTGTGTATATACCACCGAATGTAGCATCTTTCCTTGCTTGCTCATCAGATAGTGTGTTTCTCAGCAATGCTTGTTTAGATAGTACAAATTACAGGTTTATTCCTAAAGCAAAATTTTATCTCTGTTCTGCTTTACATTATGTCTGATGTTGGGCTCAACATGACTAAATAGCAATTAGCTTTCACACATCTGAATACCTTTTTACCTTCTTGTCTTTTGTCAGAAAATAAATGAAAGAAGACTGAAGATGACAGTTTCACATATCGAAAATATGTGTAATATATGCTGCATTTGTTAGTTTTTAGAGTATCCTGAATTCTCCATGACACCACATTACCTCCTCTGCTCATTACTTTATAATGTCTGATCACCTACTGTGAACTCTCTGTGGCTGACAACCAACTAAGATGTGTCACACAGCAGTCAAAAACCTCAAGAGAGTTAAGAAGCAAAACCAGTTTGGGCAAACAGTTTATAATTGAGATATCTTATGCCCAGCTAGTAGAAAATGCAGAATATTTGGAATTGCAGTCTGAAAGGTTTTTTATTTATTCTTTTTGAGGGGGAATTTATGTAGCATGGTGATCAAAGAAAGAAAATTGTAAAAAAGGGAGGGTATCTGTTTTACATAGATATGCTCCTAGTTAATTTCTAACCTAGATTCTGAATCCAAAGGGGATTATGGGCAGGTTCTGGCAAAAATACTCCCTACGAGAATTTGAAGAACTACAGCTAGTAGGAATGAACTGAGACAGAGTTAAGAGTTAACTCTACCAGACCCAAGTAGCCTGGCTAATAGTTTTATTAGCTAATAGTTTGCTGGAAGTTTTAGTTCAGCAGGAAAGTCACATATTCTGCATAATACTAGGTTATATAACTTGAAACTCTTTCTAATTATAAGATGCTGTAGTGCATTCAAAGCATAGTGTCAGTTCCTGACCTGATTATACGTATGATCAAATACCTCTTCATACCAACATTTCAGGATTCAAAATGTCTATGGAGATTCTCAGTCGTGCAGGTCATGGTTGTCCCAAAGGTGCTTTTTTAAGAGGCAACTGGATTTTCTTCTTTTTCTTTGAAGGAGTTTTGCTTCTCATCCAAGAAGCTTCTTCAGCTCTGACTGGATGGTGGTGAAGGATTTATATTCTTTGAATGCAAATGACCAGCTGTCTGCAACAAATATAAATCCTTTCATTCCCCACCATGCAGCCAGAAGCGAAGAAGTGGGAGGACAAAGGCCATTTATAGCCCATCTTCTTGTCTCAGTTAAAAATAGGGCACATCCTGACAGCAAGGATATGTGAAAATTTGCACTTCAAGCTCCTCAATTTTCATCATTATTACATTTATTAGTAATGGTATGCTGAACATTTTCTTCTGCCTTTCCTCAGTCTATTACTAATCAAGTGCCTTTGCTGACTCTGAGCTTTAGCAAGATGGCTGAAAGAGGGGTGTTTCCATGTATTTGCTGCCTTCATGAATCAATTCTGAACAGGTATCACAGCAAGGTAAGTGTTCATAGTTTTCATATTGATTTAATAGACCATTCTGTTTTTAGTAATGGTAAAAACAGATATACCTATTACTGATGGGCAAAGGCCAAAATTAATACCCATTTATGCAATAGTTGCCATCCTTTAATCCTGTGAAATACAATTATGTCTTGAACTAATAGGATTTTCATTGCTGAAAACCTCCCAGATAATTTACTGGAGGAGCATTTGTGAGTAGAACTCTTTAGCATTTATAGTATTACCAAAGATTATGGAGTGGTTGAACATAATGATGGGAATAGAAGATTTTGCTTGTACATGTAATTATTTTAACTATACAATAAGTCATATCTGGACAAAGTACATTGCCGGAAGATCAAGCTGAATATTTCTCAAGTGTTTAGGAAAGAGAGAAATGAGATACAGTTTTTTTATAAGTACAAAGCAATGAAAAGATACACAAGAATAGTGCATGTTGCAGTGGTTTTTAGTTCATTTTCTCTAATAAGATTAATGATCTTAAATGCAATAATTTAAGAAACAAGGAGTAAGAGTCAGCATCAATTAAAAAAAAACCCTGATGTGTGGAAACTCTCTCTGTCTCTCTCCATGGAAACAAAAAAGAAATATCTCTTCTTCTTCGCCCTCCAACAAACATAGAACCAACACTCTTCATACTTTACATAAATGACCTTTGCGATCATATTATAAGCCACTGCGTTCTCTTCGCTGATGATGTAAAACTATTCAACACCACTGACAATGCTGCTGCCCTACAAAGAGACCTTGACTATTTGTCAGCATGGTCAAATAATTGCAACTCCAAATCTCAACCAACAAATGCTCTGTTTTACACATTGTCAAAAAAAAAAAAAATCAGAACACCAAATACAAGCTGGGCGGATACGACCTTGTAGACGACCCTCATTCTGTCATGGTCCTTGGAATACTCATCCAAGTGCCAGAGCTCACTGTAACAGAATTGCCAAAAAGGCATTAAGAGTTGTTAACATAATCTTGCGAAGCTTCTTCTCCGGTAATATTGTATTACAAACTAGGGCATATAAAACCTTTGTTAGACCAATTCTCGAATACAGCTCATCAGTCTGGGACCCTCGCTGCATATCAGACATTAATACAATTGAGCGAGTCCAGAGATATTTCATGAGAAGAGTCCTCCACTCTTCTGCTCACAACAGAATACCTTATGCCACTAGACTGGAAATTTTGGGCTTAGATAACTTAGAACTATGCTGCCTTCGGTCTGACCTAAGCATAGTACACAAAATTATCTGTTACAATGTCCTACCTGTCAATTACTACTTCAGCTTCAACCACAACAATACACAAGCATACAATAGATACAAACGTAAGGTAAACCACTCCAAACTTTATTGCAGAAAATACGACTTCAGCAACAGAGTGGCCAATGCCTGGAATGCACTACCTGACTCTGTGGTTTCATCCCCAAACCCCCCCAAAACTTTAATCTTAGACTGTCTACTGTTGATCTCACCCCATTCCTAAGAGGTCTGTAAGGGGTGTGCATAAGCGCAGCAACGTGCTTACCGTCCCTGTCCTAATGTCCCCATTTATTTGTATCCATTTCCTATATTCATAATCATGTTTATACTTATATCTGTTACCTTATTCATGCTTGACAAATAAATAAATAAATAAAAATATCAGGATCTACAGAATATTGAATATCAGTTAGTCCTACTTCACATTCAATGACATCATCAGGAAACAAATCTGCATAGAGATGTCATTGCTGCTTTCTCCAGTTTATGGATGGGTTATAGCATAACTTCCATGGAGAAAAATCTAGGATTCAGATTAACATTTCCACTTGGATAGAATTTAAGTAGTGGGACTGGATCTTGTCTGGAATGTAAGCTACCATCCATCAAAGAATGCTACTAATAATCAGAATAGAAAATATTGTAACTAGGGATCTTGCTTGGTACTCCAAATGATCAACCTGAGAAGTCTCTGGAAGTATAGAATCAGAGAATCATCATAGGTCTGGAAGGGATCTTGCAGGAGAATGTTAGTAAATAAAGTTCATCTTCTCTATTTACTATGATTTTGCAATGAAATATCATTTCTTGTGGCAGGAAATTAATTTAAACATAAAAATGACATATAAACAGTTATTTGAGTACATATTTAGTTTGCAGCACTATTTTTTTTTTTAAAAAAAGATCAGAGATATTGGGATCGGTACATAAATTATGTCTGATTTGGGGACTGGAAACTGATATGAGTGAACAGTAAAGGAAAATGTTATGTTCAGTCTTGAGAAAAATCAGCTGGAGAAATGGAACATGATCCTGTTCTGGTCTCTGTGCACTAAAGAAAGCAAAAGTAAAAACCAGCATTAGATGAATTAGTCATAAACTAGTAATCAGTGACGCTGGTAGAAATCATCATAATCTGATTATGCTATTTAACTCAAACCCCAAATGAACCATATAAAACTTCTGGATCATTTTCTAAGACCTACATAAGACATTTCAAGATGTATCATGTCCATTTTTGACTAAGGACTGGTTGTTCCCAAAGCAATAAAAACATGGAATGGGACAACTTGCTGCAGCCAACTAGCCATAGCCAATTCACAGTGATCAACTCGCTATGGCCAATTTGCTGTGGGATAACTCACCGCAGGACAATTTAACAATTCAGTTTAATTATTGAAAATAAATTAAAAAATATTTTAATTTTTGTCATTCACATTTCATTCTGTCCCTCCTTTTGCATCATTTCTTTATTGATTCTATGCCAACATTTCTTTGATATTAGAGTAACTCTTGTCCTGTAGTGAGTTGTCCTGTGGCAAGATGGCCATGGCAAGTTAACCATGGCTAGTTGGCTGTGGCGAGTTAGCCATGATGTTGTGTAAATTATGTTGTACTCCAACCTGATCCTTTAAAAAAAAAGCTTTAAACAAACTCTTTTTTGGCAATGTACTTAATTTACTGGATACAATTTGCTGACTCCAGATACTCTTTTAGCAGAGGAAAATTTTATAAGTTTAAATATATTCAAAAATACTCACAGACAGACTTCTCTTCGTCCATGTTTTTAAAATGTGCTTTTTGGCAATGTTTCAATTGCTTTTTGGCAATGTTTCAATCGCAACTTTCACTGATGATTTGTTCATTAATGCTATTTCCCAGATCTTTTAATCCTTCAGCTATTTGGCATCAATTAAGAAGTAAGGGTTTACTAGAAAATGATTTTTACAAATGGTAACAGTGTCCTGCAATAATAATTATGTTTCTCAGAAACATAAATCTTAAACTGAATCCAGAAGGATTATTTGATAGTGACTTATGGATATAATATTAATTCCAATTAATAGAGATATTAATACTGGAAACTGCCTAACATTCAATTGAATGATCCATCCTGCTTAGAACTATATGTAGAGGCTATTGCTCTAACATCTGTAGTTATGAAGACCTTTGAAAGACTAGTGCTCGGCCACCTGAGAACCATCACGGATCCACTGTTAGACCTCTTGCAGTTTGCCTACCTAGCAAATAGATCAACAGATGATGCTGTTAATATGCACTACGTCCTACAACATCTTGAATCTCCAAAGACCTATGCAAGGGTCCTCTTTGTAGACTTCAGCTCAGCATTCAATACCATCATTCCAGATATTTTTTTAACTAAACTAAATCAGCTAGCTGTACCTGACCACACTTGTAAATGGATCATAAGCTTCCTAACAGACAGGAAGCAGCAGGTGAAGCTAGGCAAAATCACATCCGATACCTGCACAATTAGCACATAAACCCCCAGGGCTGTGTGCTCTCTCCACTTTTTTTCTCTCTATATACACCAATGACTGCATCTCAAAAGATCCCTCTGTTAAACTACTGAAGTTTGCAGATGATAAAACAGTGGTTGGTCTCATTCATGACAAAGATGAATCTGCATACAGATAGGAGGTTGAATAACGAACCTTGTGGTGCAACCAGAACAATCTTGAACTAAATGGTGGTGGATTTTAGAAGAAACCCTCCCATACTACCACCTCTTATAATACTAGATGACACAATATCAACAGTAGAGTCCTTCAAGTTTCTAGGTTTTATCATATCTCAAGACTTAAAATGGATACCTAACATCAAAAATGTCATCAAAAAAGCACAACAAAGAATGTTCTTTCTGTGCCAACTCAGAAAGCTCAAACTGCCCAAAGAACTGCTGATTCAGTTCTACAGAGGAATTATTGAGTGTGTCATCTGCACCTCTATAACTGTCTGGTGTGGCTCTGCAACTAAACAAGACAAACACAGACTTCAACAGATAATTAGAACAGCAGAAAAAACAATTGCTACCAACTTGCTTTCCATTGAAGATCTGTATACTTCATGAGTCAAAAAGAGGGCTGTGAAAGTAGCCCTTTATATCCAGGATGTCACATCCTGGACATAAATTGTTTCAACTTCTACCCTCAAAACGATGCTATAGAGCCCTGCACACCAGAACAACTAGACACAAGCACAGGTTTTTTTCCTGAATGTCATCACTCTGCTTAACAACTAATTCCCATAACACTGTCAAATAATTTACTAAGACTGTATTGCTATTATTCTTCTCTTCCTTACTAGTATCTATCTCTTCCTGCTTATTACTATAACCATGTTGCTTGTATCTTTTAATTTACATTGTTTTTATTTGTTTCCTAGTACGATTTGATAGCTTATTAGTAACCTTAACTTTAATTAGTAAAAAAATTTACTAATTAGTAAATTAGTAAATTACTAGTATAGAATATACACCTAAGACAAATTCCTTGTGTGTCCAATCACACTTGGCCAATAAAGAATTCTATTCTATTCTATTCTATTCTGTTCTGTTCTGTTCTGTTCTGTTCTGTTCTGTTCTGTTCTGTTCTGTTCTGTTCTGTTCTGTTCTGTTCTGTTCCGTTCCGTTCCGTTCCGTTCCGTTCCATTCCATTCTGTTCTATTCTACTCTAGGTTCTCCAGGGCATTAACAACTTTGCACCTCCCAGATGTGTGGGCCCTACAACTTTAGAATCCCAAGCCAGTAGGCTTCCTAGAATTCTGGGAATTGTATCCCAACACATCTGGAGATCAACAGGTTACAGAAGATTTCTCTTCACAAAAGAGCAGTTTGATGCCACACGGAGTCAGCCTTTATTTGTGGCCTAAAGCCAACATTTTGGTGGTTTGGCAGGTTGGATGGATATGGTTTAATAGAAAAAAAATCTGGCAATACTTAAACATTTATCTCACAATTTAAAATACCTAAACCATCTTTTGGGCTATGTCACTTTAGACTGAAGATTGCAGGGAAGAAGAGTTATATGTGTTAAAGTACACGGCATATAAAAATTTATTTAGGAAAAAGAGTAAACTAATTCATCCAGTGTGTTTACAGATAGTCCTTGACTTACAACTACAATTGAGCCCAAAACTTCTGTTGCTAAGATGGACAATTAAGTGAGTTTTTCCACATTTTATTACATATTTTTTGCCACTGGAATTGTGAAGCTAGTAACATGGCTGTTAAGTGAATCTGACTTTCTCATTGACTTTGCTTGTCAGAAGTTCACAAAAGATAATCATTTGACTCTTGGATACTGCAGCCATCAAAAATATGAGCCAGTTGCAAATGTCGGAATTTTGATCACATGACCATTGGGGATGTTACAAAGGTCGTAAGTGTGAAAAATGGTCATAAGTCACTTTTTTCAGTACCATTGTAACTGCAAATAGTCACTAAACACCTGGTTGTAAGTTGAAAACTACCTGTATATATGTGTGTTTGGGGAGAAAAGTATTCCATTCACATAGCAGTACATGGAAAAGTGTATTGCATAACAAAGGATTTTTATATGGGAAAAGATTCATGGAGAATCATAATTTGCATAGTTGAAAGGTGTTTCATGCCCTGATAGTTATTTGTGCCTTTAATGTCAGAAATGGATTTGGAAGCATATCCAAGCTACAACTTAATTTTTTAGGATGTGTATAAGGAAAAATATATCTGTCAGAGTGGGCAAGAACTATCACTGCTATTTTAGTTTCCTGTAGGAAAAAGCCAATGCGCTGTTGTTATTATTTTTCTAGTTCAAGTTCCATAATGGTGTGATGGATATTGGAATTGTATGATGATGATGGATGAAATCCAGTTTTGGTGCTGTACTTCAAACCATAAAATGTCCTGGAATGACCCTGACTGTTCTTTTTTTTTTTTTTTTTTTGAGAACAAACGATATCCAACGAATTGAATTTTTACCAAGAGAGTTGCAAGTGCTAGAGGGGACAGCCATTAACAAGTTAGATTTATTCATGTATAAATCAATACTTCATTCAGTCTATGCTGTAAGTGGAATATGTTGATGCAATGATTAACTAAAATTATATTTTTTCATCAGGTTCAACTCCACTGCTCCCATGAATCAAACTTCTTTGGCAGAGGAAGAGAAAAAGGATCAGACCTTTCTTAGACGTTTTGACTAATTAAGTGTAATTATCAACAACAAATCACATGCATTAATTGGGTGTTCAGCCTTCCATAATTGAACAAGCATCAGGTACATGTCAGAAGAATGTATAAAAATGGAGGGACAGCACCTACAAAAATTGCCTCTTTGAAAACATCATTAGTAAACCTGGTGTTTACAAGACAGAATATTGTCTTTCTCAAGGAATGTCTGGCTGACTTTGGTGAAGATATGAAAGAACTGTTAAAAGGAGGGTGGGAGGAGAATGAGCCATTAAGAACTGACTTGGAAAAGATCTTACACAGTCCAAAGATTAAAGCAAGTATGAGAAAGAAACTCCAAATAATCCTGCCCTGGTTTTGTATAGTATAAGATGGGACAGAAAAAACAATAACTTAGCCTGACTTTCAATATTCTGTTTTTCTATGCTAAAAGTAGCAGTTTTGGGATCTCTTCAGAGGTCTCTTGATCTGGCCTATCTCAAAAGGGTGAAACTATTTCAAAAATAAAGGATGGGCAGAATTTTTTTCTTTGTGTTTACTTGTTTTTTGTTTTTTTTTAAAAAAAAAACAGGCAGTAAAAGAATCTAGAGAAAAATATTGAAGTGGGGAGGGGAAAAAGAAAAAGTTGCTTTCTCAATGATAGTGTTGTTTTTTTCTTTTGATCTTCATATGTTCACTTAACTGGAATGGTGGACTTCCAAAAACTGAGCATCTAACTATGCAATCATTAAGTGATTCCATAATGGTGAGCGAATAGGGGATTATTCTTTGCCAGCAAATACAGCAATAGCAATAGCAATAGTACTTAGACTTACAACACTCAGGGTGGTTTATAATGTCAGCATATTGCCCCAACAATCTGGGTCCTATTTTATCAACTCTTGACGAATGGAAGGCTGAGTCAACCTTGAGCCAGTCAGGATTGAACTGCAGGCTGTGGGCAGAGTTAGTCTGCAATATTGTACTCTAATCACTGTGCCACCAGGGCAAAAGAGAATCCTCTGAGCTTATGTATTGCCTCTTTATAAAATAAAATGTGCAATCAAAGTGGTGAATCTCCTTCTACTTCTATCATTAAGACCAAGTGGTTATGGGTATGTGGAGCCTCAGAATCTGGGAATTTAACATCTTTAGTTCTGGATGGGATTGCACTTCCCCAGGCAGACCACATGTACAGCTTGGGGCTCCTCCATGATGGACAATTCCTGCTCAAAGAGCAGGTTACAATCATGTCTAGGAGAGCCGGTGCACAAGTTGTGTCCTCTCCTGGATCATGAGGCTCTATGTTCAGTCACTCATACTCTGGTCACCTTGTGTTTGAACTACTGCAGTATGCTCTACAAGAGCTATTCTTGAAAAGATTCTGGAAGCTACAACTGGCACAGAATGCAGTAAAATGGACAGATTGAAGAATACAGTTACATGGACCCCTAGGGTGGCCCATTAGCAACTATTGTTGCACAAACTACACTGGTTGTCAGTTTGCTTCCACCAATTCAAGATGTTGGTTATTACCTCTAATGATATGGATCCAGGCTACTTCAGGAACTGTCTCACCCCTATGGGTCTATCGTACTTGCTCTGACAGAAGGGTATGTTGCAGATCCAGTTGGTCAAGAGATTTTGGCTGGCAGGGTCCAGGAGAAGAATGTTTTCTGCTGTGGTGCCCATCCTGTAAAACATTGTGACCCTCAAGGTGAGATCTGCCCCCAATCTTTCAGGCTTCCAAAAGTGCATGAAAATGGGAGCATTCCATTTTGGGGGTGTTTAGTAGATTAGGAGAAGATCCCAGTACAACTATATTTATGTCCTTTTTATCTTTTATTTTGTTGTTAATTTTAATGTTTTAACTTTTAAAGCACAATATTTTTAATGTTTTTAACTTTCTAATTCTTTTATATTGATATTTTATGATGTTGGAAGCTGCCCACAGTTACTTGACAGTGAAATGGGCAACATACAATTTAAATCAATAATCAATCCATCTGACCAGCAGTACTGCATGCCCATCTAACAATTACATAAAAGATCATTCTTTGCAAGACAGTATAGTAGGACAGATTATCATCTTTGTTCCTGTAAGAAAGGACATAATTTTATCTTGAGAAATGTGAACTAGGGTTACCTTAGAAATTTTAAAGAAATGTAGAGGCCACATCTGATTTAAATTCCATTTTAGCTAAACATCTATGCCAAGTTGATGGATATAAGGTGACCTCTAATATCAATAATATTAGGGAAAGCCTTTTGCCTTTCCTTTGAAATACTTCTGGAAATTTAGTTGAAAATTTTTAGAATTTCAGAAGCATCATTTTTGCCATTCAGCAAGGTGAGGAGATTTGTGGACAAGACTGAAATTGATCTGAATATGGATATAAAAATGTCAGCCTAAAGAAATATTATGGAAAAAGATGATATAGTAGATATACAAATGAAACAGTGGTAGGTTCTTCCTGGTTCTGTCTGGTTCTTTAGAACTGGTAGTAAAAGTGGCAGGAGGCTCCACCTAATTTCCAGGGAGCGGGCCTTCTCTGTGGGTGCGCCTACTCTGTGGAATCAGCTCCCCCTGGAGCTCCGGATGGCCTCTGACCTTCGCTCTTTCTGCTGTGACCTCAAAACAGGGCTATTTGGCCTGGCCGGATTGGACTGAAGGGTTTTTTAAAAGGGATTGTATTGGTTTTTATATTTGAATACTGAATTTTATGTGTTTTTTATCGTTGTGAGCCGCCCTGAGTCCTTTGGGAGAGAGGGCGGCATACAAGTTTAATAAAATAAATAAATAAATAAATAATATTCTGTTTTCCCCAAAATAAGACATCCCCTGATAATAAGCCAAATCAGGCTTTTGAGCGCATGGCAATAAGGCTAAGCACTTATTTCAGGGTTGAAAAAAAATATACGACCTATACTGCCCTTCCACATCTGCAGCATGCAATGAAGCTTCTGGTCACCATGTGAATTCCATATACCCTGCCACAAATTAAGGACTTGTTTTTATTTGAGAAAGACCCGGGATAAAGGGAAGGTAAATTTCAAACTAATTTTGGTTTGTTCCCCACTGAACCATTTAAGCATAAACATGAATTAATAATTTTGAGCTTTTGTTTCAAATAGTTATTCTTGCACAACACTGTCAACGCTGAGCAAAACTATGCAATAGCTCTGCCTCATTACAATTGGCAGTCACCATGTATACATTACTTTAACTTAAATTTCACATCCATCCACTGTATGATTCCTTGTATAAATGTTTACTCCCACATATCTTCCATTAAACTGCAATCTAAAAATATAGCACTTCATCAAACAGCATGTTTATTTCATTGTTATTATCGCTTTTCTGTTAGCTTTTAAAAAGCACTATTGAAACTGTAGTGATGTATGCCAAGCTGAGAGGGTTTTCCCACTATTTCCTAACTGTCTATGCCATTTTTCATAATTACTAAAACCTAATTGGTAATTCTTTTAAATTCTCTTAAATTTACGGGGGGGGGGATGTCTTATTTCTTATCATCTAATATCAGATAGCTTGGGCATCATTGCTAATTTGCTGCATATACTTGAGTCTTGAATATTTATGAGCAACATGCTTTGAGAATTATGTTTACTTTGAATGTGTAAATGTTATCGACATCCCACTAGCTCAGCAGCCCTCAACTTTTTGGGCACCAGGGACCGGTTCCATAGAGAAGTTTTTCCATGGACCGGAGGGGTCATGGTTTTGTGTGCGGCCAGCATCCTGCAGATGGGGCTTCACTTATTTGTGCAGCCCGGTTTCTGGCATGCCGCAGACCAGTTGTGGTCCACGGCAGTGGTGGGTTCCTCCCGGTTTGGCCGAGCCGGTAGCAGTGATGATATGACCTCATCGAACCGGTTCTCTTTGTTCAGGAGCTGGGCCCTCCTGCCCTCCCCTCCGCATTATTCGTACCTTTTATTTGGCCCCACCCCCAATCTATTCACTGCCTCCTGAGTCCCAGCTGATTGGCTAGAAGGAAAAAAAACTGTTTAAACTCTTGCTGTGGGGCTTCAAAGGGCCGCCCTACAGCTGATCAGTGTTAAAAGGCAGTGTAGTGGTAGACCAGTGAGCTCGAAAAACAAATGAGTAGACCAGTCCTTCCAAAAACAAATGAGTAGACCGGTGCCTCCAAAAACAAATGAGTGACCAGTGCCTCCAAAAACAAATGAGTGACCAATGCCTCCAAAAACAAATGAGTAGACTGGTACAGCTCTGCAAACAGTTAAAAGCCTGGTAAACCAGTACCTCTGCTAAATCCTAAAGAATTGTCACATGACCATCAAACCACGCCCACAAAATAAGCCATGCCCACAGAACCGGTAGTAAAATATTTTAGAACCCACCCCTGGTCCAAGGACTGGGGATTGGGGACTCCTGCACTAGTTGATATTGGCTAAAGCAGGGGAAAGAATCCAGCCATTTTCCCTAATGCAGGGTTCTTCAAACTTGGCAGCTTGTGGACTTCAACTCCCAGAGTTAAGCTGGCTGGAGAATTCTGGGAGTTGAAGTCCACAAGTCTTAAAGCTGCCAAGTTTGAAGACCTCTGCTCTAATGGAATTTTTTATGTGCATAATTCCTCCTCCTTGTCCTCCTCCTCTACTCTCAACTTTGGGGAGTGGTAAGTGACAAATAGTGGACAAGGATGCTTTATGCACATTATCTGAATTTTTAAAAATATTTTGAGTGGAATACTTGTAGAAATGAAACCCCTTTCAGGGCCATTATCTCAAAACACGACATTATATAGCCAATCAGATTTATATATCAATGTCAGAAAACCAATTAAAAATGAGAAGACAGTTCCTTCACTTTGAATGTGAGCAGTTGTCTCAGAATTCATTGACAGGTGATATATTATTCTGAGGCAGTGCTCATAGATACAACTTACAACAAGTTTTAGAGATAATTTAACGCTCCCCCCTTCTCACTTCTCTCCCCCCTATCTATAACTGGAATATGTAATATTTCATATTTGAAATTTAAAAGAATGGATACCAACTGTATCTGATAATAAGACCACCCTTAATTATTTTAAATATAATCTGAAACTTGGCCATTGTGTAACTATTGCATTTACTATGATGTAGAAAACAAGAATAAAATTATATCCTCTTTTGTGTAAAACGTATCAGAAAAGAGAAAAAAATCATGGAGGCTCATGATGGACATGAGTAATGGCTCAGACCAAATATTTTTGAATTCAAGATAATACCCATCAGATTAAGATAAAACATTGGTGAATTATATATGCACCATGTGCCAGAAAGCATTCCTTTCCATCAACCTCTTCTCTCTTACTTTATCTCAAGTCCAGATGTTTTCATTTTCTTTTTGTCATTCCTGCCATCAGCTACCTTTTTATTGTACTGTCTTGGCCCTCAGGTGCTGGAGTAAAATCTTTAGACGATATGCAGGATTGCCTCTTTCATTTTTTTTTACACCAGCGACTTTGAACCTCCATCGGGATATTTAAGAAGCTTAGCATAACTGTAGTATCAGATTAAGCTAAGATTTCATCGTTAATAATGCTGCTGAAAACCCCCACAAAATTATATTTATGATCTGTAATAGGCCTCATTAGATACACATTTCCATATCATGAAGTTTATTGTGTCTCCGTTCAACCAAAACTTCTTTCTACACAATAAAATGAAAGAAATCTATCTCTGTAGGGCTGGTTCTTCTGTCAGGCAAAGTTGGGCGGCAGCTTCAGGCACAGTTTGGGCTTTACCGAAGAAGACAAATGGCTTGTTGTTATTGCCCTTTTATTGTCATTTCTGCTTTGTGTAGCAAAATAAATTAACTGGCAGGCTTTGACTTTAATGCATTTTTACTAGGCATATATTTCCGGAATTACTTTTCTATCATAGGCAGAAAAAAAAAATTGTGGTAGACTTACATCCCTGCAATGCAGACTAATAGATAACAAACAATCTCTTCCTATAGAGTTCAAGGTTCAGTGTTCAACTGTTCTGCCCCAGCTACGGACCCCAAAGAACGCAGCCCACAAAAAGTGTGTACAAACCTTAGTTTACTAAATTAAATCAGTCTTTTTCAAACAAAGGCTGTTAATTAACTTTCTTAATAGCCTACAAGAATCCAAAGAATAAATAATCATAATCTTACTATGGTTGGCAGAAAGCCCAGAAGCAATTTGCAGGAAACTGATAAGAGCACTAAGATCAAGATGCGAAGGAGAGTGAACGAAGTTGTTCTCTGCAAATTGCCTCAGTCAATTTAGCCTTAAATAGGCTAAGGGAGTGGCCAATTAGCCCTCCTGAGGAGCCAATCCTGCCTTTTGGCAGCTCTGCACGCCCGTGCATTGAGAAGAGGCTCCTCCTCTTCTTCCTCTTCACTTATGGGAGCTTCTGGGAGTTCTGAAGGCCCTGGTTGAATCCCCACCTCTGGCACCACATCTTCTCCAGCTTCCTCATTGTCTGACTCATGTGCCAGCTGCACAGGCTGCGGGCGCAGCACCACACCAGCCTCCTCACTGTCAGAATCAGCTACGAGCTGCACAGGCCACTGACGGGCCACAACAACAATGCAGACTAATAGGTAACAAACAATCTCTTCCCATAGAGTTCAAGGTTCAGTGTTCAGCCCTCTAGTTCTGTTCACGTTTTGGTTCCCAGAAATGTGTTTCTGATCTTAAATGCTTAGGTATTTTTTGAAATGAGAGATACATGTGTGACCTCATCAAGTAACACAAGGTCATGGAATAAGAACATCTGGAATGTTAGAGAGCTGTGTAGAGATCTTCTACTCACTAAAATGGCTGATGGGAGCAACAGAGGAAGACTATTTTGGAGTATATGTAATCATCAACTTACAATAGTTCATTTAGTGACTGTTCAAAGTTACAACGGGCATTGAAAAAAGTGACTTATGACTACTTTTCAAACTTACAACCGTTGTGGTCTCCCCAAGTGATTAAAATCCAGACACTGGCAAATGAGTCTTGTTTATGGCGGTTGCATTGTCGTGGGGTCATATGACCACCTTTTGTAAACTCCTGACAAGCAAAGTCAATGGAGAAGACTTAACAACTGCAGAGAGTCACTCAACCACTGTGGCAAGAAAGGTCATAAAACAGCTCAAAATTCATTTAACAAATGTCTTACTTAGCAACAGAAATTTTGGGTTCCATTGTGGTTGTAAGTTGAGGGCTACCTGTATACTATTTTTTTTGTTGTTCTTTATCCTGGTGTTCTCTACCCCAGGCTTCCCCAATCCACTATCTGTTTTAAACTGATTCCAACTGCTAAAATTCCACAACCATTTTAGCTAATGCTGTACTATACTTTTTTTATTCCTATACCTCGAGAAACACATGTAGGTTTGCAACTTTTATTTTTCAGTTTGTGAACAAAAAGCTCAGAAAATGAAAAATTTAACCCATCTATATATAATTAACCAACTCAAAGTCTAGTCTAGCCAGGTTACATTTGAATTTCAGAAGAACTGAGGAAGAAAGATGCTTTGATATAATATCCTGTTTCATTTAATAGTACTAAATTGCAGCAGTTTCCATAGGCATACAGATTTACAATTTCCACCAATGCTCAGCTGGTCTACCTTGGCACGTATCACATACTTCTTGCAAATTTTCCTTTTGAATTCCATTGCACTTGAAAATATCTTTGGTTTTGAGAACCATATCTTGTATCTTCTTTGAAGTCATCCTTTATACATGCTATAAAAGGTAAAATCTTCCAAAACAGACTTTTTTCCTCTACGGTCAACCTTTGAACGAGTCCCAAATATTTCATCTTTCAACCATGTCTATTCATAACTTTACAATAATACATAGCATGAAACTGCAGGATATCATTATTGATTGATTGAATGTGCATCAAATTGTTTTTGATTCCTAGCTACCACATGGATAGATTTTTTCCATGATGATCTGTCCCTAACCTGGTCTTTCAGATCTTGCAATGTTATTCCCATCACCACGGTAGCTAACACCCTCCACTTCCTGCTGGACATCCTCTTCTCTTTCCCAGCATTACAATCTTTTCCAGAAAGTTGAGTCTTCATCAAATAGTAGAACATCATTATACTTTGGCATTATATAAAGATTGGCATTACATACTAGTAACAATATAGTTGCATTAATGTTTGGCATTTTCTAACATATTCATTCTGTCACTCCTTAAATATATTGTTCTCATCAATAATATTGTTTGCAAAATTAATTTTAATGCTTAATTAAAATTAATTTTAATGCTTAATACAACTGCATACATGTATTTATTTTTTAGCAGTTTTAAAATAACTATGGGTAAGAGACTATAGTCTCCAGTTCAAAGTCTTCCTTTATTTTTCTGAAATGTACATCATGCCACCAGTCAAATAATATTTCCATTCACCAATGCTGGGATTTGTACCTCCTCATTTTAAACATAATATATTGTCATGCTTCTGTTTTTTTATTGTGGTTGTCTCAAATTGAAGGCATGAGGGACTTTCTGTAATAGCCTCTTTAGTTTTTCCTTTGTCAATAATCTTGCTTTGAATAATATTTGTCCACAAATCTTAAATTCCTTTGTCCACCCTCTTCATTTTAATTTTTTACAGATTTATATTCATACTAGATTTCATCAGGCTGAGAACATTCAATCCAACTAATATATTAGTATGCAAACTTTTTCTCTTGTATTATTTTATCTCTAGACCAATTCTCCTATGTCAGTTAACTAATTGTTTATATTCTACACCCAGCTATGCTATTCTCTCTGGCACAGATTTTTCCCAGAGCTATTTCATAGATTTAAAAGAAAAAGAAAAAAAAGTTCATTGTGACCAAAATACAACACAGAGAACAATAAACAGGCTGGATTCTCTATGGAGGGGTATCTCTGGGATTATCAGTGGGAGGAAATTATCCAGGGAAAGAATCCAAATTTATCTTGCTGACTTCAAATGTATCTAAATACGATGGGGCAAAGTAGGAGAAAGGCAGCCCCTCTCTTAACAGAAGGAGCCTGGAAACAACCTGTCTCCTTTCTCTTCCATACAGAGAAGGGCAATGAACAGTTTGATTTTGGATAATGAACATTGCACCTGATGAGTGACAACTTGTGAAGTGTCGGAAAAAAATGTAGATAGTATGCAATATTTTTCAGAGCATAAGACGCACCTTAGTTTTTGGGGAGGAAAATAGGAAAAAAAAAATCTGCCTACCAGGTATTCATCTGGTTAGCGTCCTTAGTCTGGTCAGCTTCAGCACATTAGTTCACTGGTTTTGAGCACATGCACACCGGGTTGAGGATAAAAAACAGCTTCTAAAGTACAGCTGATCTTCAGAGAGAGAAGCACTGAGAAAAACAGGTGAAGCACCAGAAGATCACTTTGCTTGCTAGTGCCTCATTAGGGCTGAAAAACAGCTTCTAAAGCACAGCTGATCTTTGGAGAGAGAAGCAATGAGAAAAGCAGGCTAAGCGCAGAAGATCACTTCACTCGCTAGCACCTCGTTAGGGCTGAAACAAAGCTTTGAAAAAGCTACATTCAGAGTATAAGATGCACCCAAATTTTCAGCCTCTTTTAGGGGGAGAAATGTGTCTTATACTCTGAAAATTACGGTATATATATATATATATATATATCCCATTTTTCTCAGGACTTCTTTCTTTCTGAAACATTGGAGATGTTGAAATAAAGAAAGGCAAAAACTCAGTTGTTGGTTTTGTTTCAGAATAATTAGTACAGTAACCAATTCTGCTCATTTATTGCTATCCTTTACTCCATTCGTTAGATCTTTCTAATAACTTTCTAACAATCTCTAGTGTATCTGAGCACTAATCAGTCAGATTTTTTCCCCAGTTATTAGAATCAAATCCCTATTGAAAAGATAAAATGAAATCAGTCTCACAAAAGCAGAAACTGGCGAGAGCACCAATAGCTCAGGAAATAATAAACAATGTCTAAATGTTTTAGAGCGATTCCTGCTTCCATCTCTGTTTCAATAAAATGTAAGTATATGGAAGAATATAAGAATAGAGTGTTTTATCTTTTCTTTATTATTATTCTGTGGTTTCTGCTCTCTTCAGATTGCCAGACTGATGTAATTAACAACAGATCCTATGATTCTAAGAGGGCCGCAATTTATAATTCCACTTGTTTTATATTTATCCATATTTAATAAGTAAAACTAATTATTATATATGCATACACACATAAAATATAATCAGGTTATAATTTAATTTATCAGCCTGATTAACCCACTGCAGGATGAAGACCTATTCATTGCAGATTATGGCCTATAATTAACTACACTGATCCAGTACAGATTGGTAGATAGATGTTTTCTCAATTTCCTAGTTTAGGGCTTAAAAAATGTGACTGGCCCAAAGTCACCCATCTGGCTTCTCTGCTTCTTATAATTGTTCATCTTCCTAGAGGATTACACGTCATGCAGTTTAGTCTTTAAGTAAATAAAAAGTAAGGCAATTCACTACAGATAATATAACACATTTGCTTAATCCTGAGCTGAACTATATTTGCCT